>NW_026973678.1:527500-560000 GCF_035594125.1 Scylla paramamosain | reverse complement strand
AGGAGGGACACTGGCCAAGGGCAACAAAAAATCCAATAAAAAAAAAAGCCCACTGAGATGGTGTGTGTGTGTGTGTGTGTGTGGTGTGTGTGTGTGTGTGTGTGTGTGTGTGTGTGTGTGTGTGTGTGTCGCTGTTTGCATGCATTTTCTCCCTATAATCTTTGTAACTAACTAAATAACCCAAAGAAAGGCAAGACTCTTTACATTTCTTGCTGTAAAAAACTAAGCTCCCCCAATTACTAAATTAACTATGAACTCAAACACCGTCAAACTTAATTACGTATTTATACAGGTGCCGTGAAAAACCGAGAAGAAAAAAAAATAAAAAACTCCTTAGACTAGTTAAATACCACTCACCTAACTACTACTAAACTATTACTACTTCTCGGGACTATTACCTGAGCACTAATTACTCCCTACATGTTAAGCTGGTAGAAAGTGGGAGAAGGGAAGGGAAGGGAAGGGAAGGGATGGGAAGGGAAGGGAGGGAAAAATACGAGTAAAATGAAAAAAAAGCAATGGAAAGGAAGAAAAGGAAGAAAAGGGGACGGAAGGTAAGAACAGTGAAGAGAAGGGAATGGAAGAAAAGAAGATAAAGAATTAAAACTAGAATAATAGAAGGAAAGGGAACAAAGAAAGGGAACAGAACAGGAGGGAAGGAAGTTAAAGAAATCAAAGGAACATACCAAAGTGCAGGGCGATGAAAATTTGTGAAAAAAAAGGAAGGTGACGAAGGAAAGGAAAGAAGGGAAGGAATTTGTAGAGCACGTATGTGAGAAATCACGGAAAAGCAGAATATGAAAGAGAAAAAGGAAGAAGGAAAGTAAAGGAGATGAGGATAAGGAGATAAACGAAAGGAAAGTAGGGAAAAGAGTAAATTATGACAAAAAATAAGAAAGGGGGGAAGCAGAGAGAAAGGGAATTTATGCAAGAAAATAAAGGAAAAGTGAGATAAGGAGATAAGGATAAATGAGGGTACATAGGAAACTAATAAAACTGAAAGAGAAGAAAGAAAAAAGTAAAATGGGGAGAAGGGGATAGAAGATAGGAGAGTAAATGGTAAAGACTGATGGGGAAAAAAATACATAAAGTGGAGGATAAAAAAAAAAATTGTGAAAAAAGTGCATGATTATTCAGAATAGATGAAAATGTCAGCGAATATTTCAGGATGTGTGTGTGTGTGTGTGTGTGTGTGTGTGTGTGTGTGTGTGTGTGTGTGTGTGTGTGTGTGTGTGTGTGTGTGTGTGTGTGTGTGTCTGCCAGAATAACGAGACCAATTTCGTTAACCCAAAACCTATTAGGAGCAATTTTTCAACCCTAGTCTCCTATAATGTTCAGGGCTTCTCCTCTTTTGAAATCTCTAACCAATATTTATTCCTTTCGTAACAGTATAAAACACACACACACACACACACACACTAAAAATAAAGCTGTCGCACTTAAATCGATAAAAAAAAAAGTATAATAGATTTGGCTTCGTGATCATCAATAGAATATCAACTTTATCACAAATCACTGCAAAGAAAAAATAAATAAAAGTCAGATTTCCTTCTTTTCGCCAAGCTTCGAAAAACGCACTCAAAACTTTCACCACAAAGTCCCGGTTCTCCTTCTCTCCTCCTCCTCTCCCAACACTTCCCTCTTCCTTCTTTTCCCACACCGCTCTCCGCCGCCACTCCATTGCCGCGATGACGCCACAAACTTTCCTCTCCCATTCATTAGTAACACCCTGAAAACTTACCATTTATCACTCAATACAAACGTGATATTTTTTTTTTTTTTTAGTCAGCCTACAAAAGCAACCGTAATGCATAGTAATCTAAAACCTGGTATGAAATGTGTAATTGTTATCTCTATTTTTTTTTTTCAACAAATAACTCAAAAAACAATGGAAAGTAAGAGAGTGAATATAACTACAGTGAAAAATATAAATTGACAATAACTCGGTAAACAAAACAACCATCATTTAATTTTGTCAAACTCATGCCTTCACACACACACACACACACACACACACACACACACACAGAGAGAGAGAGAGAGAGAGAGAGAGAGAGAGAGAGAGAGAGAGAGAAAGAGAGAGAGAGAGAGAGAGAGAGAGAGAGAGAGAGAGAGAGAGAGAGAGAGAGAGAGAGAGAGAGAGAGAGAGAGAGAGAGAGTGAAAAGAAAGACAGTAAATAAATAAAAAAAAAAGAAAATAACAAATGTGTGAAATAATTAATCAGGGAATACAGAATATCAAAGATATAATCAATGAAAAATTGATGAAGAAAACTCAAGAACTGTAACTTTTGTGAATTATTTTTGTGTGTGGCACAGTGAAGGAAATGTTTGCATGTGTTGTGGATTAACACGTAAAATATTAACTGATAAACAAAATTAACGGATGAACTACCTAACGGATGAACTAGCGAACAAATGAACTAACGGATTAACTGACTAACTAATGAAATAACCAACGAACCAACCAACTAACTAACGCATGAACGAACGAACGAATGAACTAACCAACTGATTAACACACGAGTGGACGAACGAACGAACTAATCAACTAACTTAACTAGAAATGTTGAACACATGCACAACTACATATATAAAGACACCAACATGCCATAATAAACATTACACATCACCATGCACAACACCTTCACCACACCACCCTTACCTTCCCTTTAAGTCCCTAAAGCCCTTACCCACAAGCCATACAAATCCATACACACTCACACACTCACCCTCCCTACCCCACACGCACACGAGCTGCACCTCACGACCTCCTCTATGCGGACCCTGTTAATTACAAGACCTCAAATGGGATTAATATTACGTCCCTTGCCTCAACCGCACACCAAGCACAGGCGTCCCCCAGGCTTGCTTCCGCGCTGTATGTCTGCTGTAGGAGACATTGGAGTACCTGCAGAGACCTGCTCGCCGACCTGTGCTCTCTTCCTAATCCTGAAACCCCAGTCGCGTGTCCTTGTTGCCCCAAGCACACTCGCAGTTTCCTGTCCCGGTGAGTGACGCTCGTGAACCCAAAACGTCTTGAGTACGGGCTCTGAATTCCTTCCGAGAGATTATATTGCTTTCTGTTGTTCCAGTTTTTTTTTTCTGGGGGGGAGGAGATGGGAAGGATTTTGTACCAACTATAGGTTGTTGTTGTTGTTGTTGTTTCTTATTGTTATATTTCACTCTTCCTTTGATTTTTGTACTTATTTTTTTTCTTAATCAGTTATGCTCTCTCTCTCTCTCTCTCTCTCTCTCTCTCTCTCTCTCTCTCTCTCTCTCTCTCTCTCTCTCTCTCTCTCTCTCTCTCTCTCTCTCTCTCTAATACATACTGAAAGGGAAAGATGAAGTGCATTGTGTCCCCTAGAAATTCATAGAAAACGAGAACTGCTGTAAATTTCCTCATATTTTATAAACACCAGTTAAATTTTGCCTGTGTTCCAATTAGTGGAAATCTGGAAAATATAGTCTGGCATGCACGCCTGTTAATCGGCGCTTTGTCAGACACTAGAGCCATTAAAAACGAAAGAAAAACAAGTGCAAGTTTAAAAGTTTACTCTGCAGCAATCTGTCTCATTTCACTCACTTCAGAAAACGAATGGAAAATTTTCTCAGGTGGAAACTTTCGGGAGAGGCGGATGGAGGGGAGTCTAGTTTTAACTTCACCCAAAGATCTCAACCAGAAAATTGCGCCGATCTTTTTTCCTTCATGTGTTTCTTTAGGTTTCATAAGTGGCACGCGACTCCCAAAGCTTACGACATCGAGGACGAGGGGGGCAGACTTACGCCGCTCTTCATTTCCGGACTCAGAAGATTAAAAAGAAACAGGAAAAGAGTGAAGGAATGCATCTTTCTTGGCAGCTAAGTTGAAACAAATATAAGTTCGTCTGGAAATGCTACAGAAAAGTCATACAACTGAATGCAATAATACGGGACGATGATAAAACCCATTTCACTTAACATAAAACAAGCATACTTTGTAAGACTAACGTACAAACTACTTATGTGTTGCGTCAAATGCCATTATATCTTTTAAATAAAAGTAAAAATAATAGAATATGTATAAAAATGAAACAAAGTTATTCAGTACAAAGACAAATATCTAGTTCACAAGATCTTGTGAACTAGTCTTCACAGATATTAGCGTGAAATTTGCCAACTGAATGCACCAAACACCGTTAACCATTTTTATGCTGAATAAGACTCAGAGAATCAAACAAATATATCTTGAACAGACTGAAAATTGCAGTCTTCACTATGCAGTTTTCAAGGATGTTGCAACAATAGAGTGAATTATATTACGTTACTTCTTTTTAAAACAAGGCACCAATACTGAAACAGGATAAAAATAATGAAAGAGACATACGGTACCTGTTGAAAAACTGTATACATTTTGGAGTCACGGAAAGTCAGCAACAGGATTCATGAAATACTCTTGCCTCTTTTAACGTAAGTTATGATTAATAAAAGAAACTCAGAGAATTAAACATTTCAGTCCTTAAAATTCAGTGTTTCCAAAGGCATAGCAAGAGGAAAGTTGGTAATACGATCCACCACACACGACGCTTCCTTCTCAACACAAGACACCACCACTCAATGCACTCGCAGATAAACGAACATGTTGTGAAAAGCTGAAAAACGCACCAAATACTACATGTCATTATTTCCAGATTGTACTGCACACAATACAGAGAGACTGAAATTGTCTCCAAGACCAAACACAATAAATGAAGTGTACGAGTACGTAATGTTAATACGCAAAATAACGCCGCATTGAAATAATGGGGATGAAATGCAAGCGCTGCCGTTTATTACAATATAGGGAAATTATTGGCAAGTGTGGAAACAGCCAGACTGGTGGTGGTACGTACACTTTTTCTCTATAACAAATGGTGCAGTTCATAAAAGTCCAAAAGTGCTTAAAACTAATCAAACATTCATTAAAAAAAAAGTGCTACTGAAAACAAAAGAAAAAACAAAGTAAAAAAAAGAAGACACGAAAACACACAACTCTAACAAACATCACTGCAGAGAATTAATAGACACACAAGAATCATCACTCACATTCCCTGCAGTGGTGACAAACAATGCAGCCAACGCTGAGTCATGCGTAGCGAATCACCAACATTATATTGACACAAACACAATGGCAATCTTTGCCCAAACATGTGCTTCCGTCCAGTCATAATTCAGTGTTGAAATGTTCCATAGACACGTTGTATTGCCCTTCCCACCCCCCACCCCCTCCCTTGTGCTGCGCCGGAGAGAGAGAGAGAGAGAGAGAGAGAGAGAGAGAGAGAGAGAGAGAGAGAGAGAGAGAGAGAGAGAGAGAGAGAGAGAGAGAGAACAAACACTTACGCGGAAAGAAGCATATTTGCATGCAAACACACAAACTTACACATACGAGTCAACAAACAAACAGACATAATAGTGTGTGTGTGTGTGTGTGTGTGTGTGTGTGTGTGTGTGTGTGTGTGTGTGTGTGTGTGCGTGTCTGGGTGTGTGGGTGGGTGTGGATGTGTGTGGGTGTGTGTGTGTGTGTGTGTGTGTGTGTGTGTGTGTGTGTGTGTGTGTGTGTGCGTGCGTGCGTGTTTAGTACCTTAACTAAGGTGTCCATTTCCACTACTCATCACGAATCAGAGAGAGAGAGAGAGAGAGAGAGAGAGAGAGAGAGAGAGAGAGAGAGAGAGAGAGAGAGAGAGAGAGAGAGAGAGAGGTGCGTATTACGTGTCAGAACAATGAAGGATGACTCAGCAGCCAAAAATATACAACAATACATGAATAAATAAATAAATGAATAAATAAATAAACAGATAGAAGTAAACAGGTCGCCTAACCGTCAGCACCGCCCCCACCTCTCTAACCCTCACCAAATGTTTACAGAACACAGGCCATGCACACTAATACACCACACTCACACACAGTATAACACCCACACTCGACACATGAACATCCCCCTACCCTATAACAAATTACCCACACGTCTCCCCCCTCCACACACACCTCCCCTCTATCAGCCCTCTTCCCCACACATACACACACTCCCACACCCACACAGACCCCACCCACAACCCACACAAGCCATTCAGCCTACCCCACACACATGCCACATACACCAACCTCCTCCCATCCCACGCACACTCGATAGTGTACACACTAACACTTGTCCTCCCAAACACACACCTCTCCTTCCCTACACACCCTACACACACCCACCACCCACCACCTCACCCGTGCACCTTCCCCAACCCACACCATCATCAATCTCCCTCGGCCTCATTTACGCGTGGCAGGTAAGGCGCAGTAGGTCTGGTCACCACCTCGTCACCTGCCCAAGAATGAATGTGACCTGACCTGCGGTGTGTTAATGAGGTGCCACATGTCCTGCCCTCCCCCCTGTGCCTTGCGGCGGTACGCTCTCTGTGTGTGTGTGTGTGTGTGTGTGTGGCAATCAGCTGCGCCGGAGTGATTACATGTTAGTGGTGTTTAATGAGGCGCTGACAGGCGGCTGTTAAAAACCTTGACATAACCACCATTACCAGCAAGGCTTCCTGTTATAACAATTAGCCTGTGCTCACATGTGTGTGTGTGTGTGTGTGTGTGTGTGTGTGTGTGTGTGTGTGTGTGTGACTACATCTCAATATGCTTGACACTCGACATTTATCTGGTTGAGTCCACGGTTTGTTGGTGTAGTGATGTGTTGTGCGAGAGGAAGGAATGTGTTGTAGGTCGTGGTCGCCTATCCAGTGCGGGGAAATAGTAATTATTCACTCTTAACGTGTCAGATGGCGAACAAATTATGAAAAGTTGACTCATGTGTTGCTGCGTATTGACTGTAGGTGTGAACGTGACTGTAGGTGTGAACGTGACTGTAGGTGTGAACGTGTGTACAGACCATCAAACTGACGGACACACTCACTCATCTCGTTATTGTGTTATCACGATTACCATTATTATTGTTCGTAAAGTATTATTATTATTATTATTATTATTATTATTATTATTGTTATTATTATTATTATTATTATTATTATTATCATTTTATTATTATTTAAAATATTATTATTATTATTATTATTATTATTATTATTATTATTATTATTATTATTATTAATATTATTATTATTATCACTATTATTATTATCATTATCATTACTATTACTGTTATCATTACTATAATATAACTATAATTACAAAAAATATTTACAACTACTACTACCACTCCTACTACTACTACTACTACTACTACTACCACCACTACCATTTATACTACAACTACTTCAACCACCACCACTACTACTACTACTACTACTACCACCACTACCATTTATACTACAACTACTTCAACCACCACCACTACTACTACTACTATTACTACTATTACCACCACCACGACTACTAGTACCGCTACCACCACTACTGCCACTACAAGTACCACTACCACAAACAGCATCACTGTCAACACCCTTCCTGCATTCCACACCGCGTTCACCTTCCCACACTCTTCAAAACACAAAATCAGGAAAGCTTCTCTCTGATGTTTGCCAGACTCCCCATAGCTTTCCTTTTAACATTCCAGCAGCATCACCACCACCACGCCAACACGGCCATCTTGTCACAACGGTATGATATAATCTCTACGAGGAGGAGGAGGAGGAGGAGGAGGAGGAGTAGGAGGAGGAGGAGGAGGAGGAGAAGGAGGAGGAGAACGTATTGGCTGGAGAGAGTTTATATAACAATGGTATTTTGAGGACCATTTGTGTGCCCTTGTCGAGAACATGCGGCGAAGGAAGAGGAGGAGGAGGAGGAGGAGGAGGAGGATGTGTGGTTGTTAGCTAGTTGTGTGAACGAGTGAATGAGCGAGACTTGTGTGAGGCATGAATACGTGTATGAGTGAACGAGCTAGGCTTCAGTCATAAGTGTTAAGTTGAAGTGCGCGGCCTGGCGCCGGGAGATCACCTACCTCCAGCCTTCTGTTCACACCTTCTGTGAATAAACACCTGCACTGTTACCTGCGTTTCCTGTGCCCCTGCTGGTCAAGAGTCGAACATGGCGCAGTGAGTAGGATCAGGACAAGGCTGCAGTGGGTACGGCGCAGAATGGAGAAGCAGTTGGAGGCGCTGGCTGCCCTGCTAGCGCGACAGTCGGAGCAGAGTCAGGCTCTGCTAGCGCGACAGTCGGAGCAGAGTCAGGCTCGCGAGGAGCGTTTAACCCAGCTGCTGGAGAGAGTGGGGACACAAGCTCCCAGTCGCACCACGGCGAGCAATGAAGGCGAAACCACAGCCCGCAGCACGTCTACCCAGGGCGCGAGGTTCCCGACGTCCGCCACCATCATTCCTCACTTAACGGCGTCAGCATCTTTACGTGAGTTCGACACGTGGCGCCATAAGTTTGAAGGATACGTAACCCTCGCCAGGATAGACTGTCTCTCCCTGGCTGAGCAGAGGGCGGCACTCGCTGCTGTCCTAGACGACGAGTGGACCCGTACACTTCGCTACGGGATAAGCTTACCGAGAGACGCGGAGTTAAGAACCATCCTCGATGCAATGTGTGAGTACCTGCGAAGCCAGCGCAACATCATCATGGATAGAAGAGACTTCTACTCCCGCGTGCAAGAAACGCAAGAAGGTTTTGACGACTTTTTATGTGCTGTAAAGGAAATCGCCAATTTCTGTGACTTTTGCGACCAGTGCATAAACCATCAGCTGCGTGACAGAATTGTCGTTGGGACACGAGACGAAGTGGCTCTGAAACGCATGCTGGAAAACAAGAAACTCACCCTTGAAAACGCCATAGATATTTGCAGAGCATCAGAGAGCGCTAACCAGTGTAGTGCAGTACTAAGGGGCGGCTCTCACTCTTCGAGCCATGGTGTGAACGCTGTCTCGAACTACAGGAAGGGCAGTTTCGGGGGCTCAAGCCCCACGGGCTGTTATCGTTGTGGCAAAGATTGTCGCAGTGACAAAAGGGGATGCCAGGCAATAGATAAAGTGTGTCGTAACTGCGGGAAAAGAGGGCATTTTGCGAGTGTATGTCAGCAGACAGTGAGGAAACGACGAGGAGCTTCGAGGAGTTCCTCAACTGTCTCTCCTCATCGCGGTGCAGGCCCGAGGCGGGGAGCCAGTGCCAGTGTATACCAGCTCTTATCAGGCGTATACACAAAGACGGTGACGGCACGACCTGCGCCCCAGGTGCTCATTACCGCCACACATCCCGCTGGAAGAGACAAGATTACGTGGACTCCTGACTCTGGGGCCGAAACGACCGTTATTGGCCTCGACACGGCAACACTCCTTGGAATCCCGCCCTCCAGCTTGGCGCCCGCTGATGGTGATGGACTTTATGCTGCCGGTAATCACCCCCTCACCTGTGTAGGAACTTTCTCGTCGCACTTGCAACTGGGCGACAGGGAAGCTGAGACTGTTGTGAGCGTGGTGAAGGAGGTGAAGGGGGCGCTGCTTAGCTGGTACGATTCCATCGCTCTCGGAATCCTCCCCGAAGATTTTCCGGCTCAAATCCGACCGCTACGCAGGGAAGAACAGCACACCGGCAACAGCTCCATCAAGTACCCGACCGCCTCGCAGCCACCTCTATCTACGCCCACAGAAGTGATCAGCTGGCCTCATTCCTACGACCCAACGCCACAGCAGCGTGCGGGGCACGCTGCTGCTGTGATCAAGGCCTTTCCCAGCGTCTTCGAAGCAAAGGAAGGTTTACGTGCAATGGCTGGTGGATCCATGGCCATCGAGTTGACAGACGACGCTCGACCCTTCGCCGTAACAGCATCTCGTACAATCCCTTACAATTGGCGTGAAGAAATTAAGAGCCAGTTGGAAGAGCTGCTTAACAAGGGAATCATCGAGAGTGTGGACTACCCTACGGCATGGTGCCACCCCATCGTGCCTGTCCCAAAAAAGACATCTGGTGTAAGGCTGTGTGTTGACCTGACACGACTCAACCGTTACGTGAAGAGGCCCGTGTATCCAGTGCGCTCACCTCATGACGCCATCGCCTCGATCGGGACCGGAGCAGTTTGGTTCACCACTCTTGATGCCAAGATGGGGTATTTTCAAGTCCCCATTAGAGAAGAAGACCAGGATTTAACCTGCTTCATAACACCTTGGGGTCGGTACAAGTTTCGGCGAGCGGTTATGGGTCTCGTCTCGTCTGGAGACGAGTATAACCGTCGAGGAGACCAAGCTCTCGGCGACATACCTAACACCATCAAGATCGTGGACGACATCCTGGCCTATGACTCCACCTACAGTGCGCACTTAGCCCATGTCATTCAGATTGTGCGGCGGTGTGACCAGCACGGCATCACTCTCAACCCACAGAAGTTTACATTCGCGGAAAGAGTGGTAGATTACTGTGGTTACTCTGTTTCTGGACAAGGCTACACGACAGACTCAAAGAAAGTTAAGGCAATCTCTGACTTCCCACGACCACAGCACATCACCGACTTACGATCATTCATGGGTCTTACAAACCAGCTTGGAAGCTTTTCTCCTGCTGTGGCTGCAGCTGCACAACCCCTCAGAGATCTCTTACGCCCGAAGAACAGTTGGTGCTGGTCTCCTAACCATGAAGAGGCGTTTGAGAAGGTGAAACAGTGTCTCGTCAGCCCACCTGTCTTGGCATACTTCGACCCATCATTACCAACGATGCTACAGACTGACGCCTCAAGGATGCACGGATTTGGATTCGTTCTCCTGCAGAAGCACAGTGACCAGTGGAAGATGGTGCAATGCGGGTCAAGATTTGTTACAGACACAGAGAGCCGCTATGCAGTAATAGAGTTGGAAATGGCTGCACTCGTCTGGGCAGTCAGGAAATGTGGCACCTACCTGAAAGGACTCCCTCACTTCGATCTAGTGCTCGACCACCGCCCGCTGATACCTCTCCTCAATAGCAAGTTGTTGGGAGAAATAGAGAACCTGCGGCTGCAGCGCATGAGGGAGAAGCTTGCTCAGTATTCTTTCACAGCAAGCTGGCAAAAGGGATCGACACACTGTGTGCCCGACGCCCTCTCACGTGCTCCAGTACAGGACCCAGTGGAGGAAGAGGATGCTGCTACTTCTGGTGACCTCGACCCTCTCCACTCAGCGGTCATCTCAGCGTTATCTGCCACCAATGAGGACGGCGTCCGCTTAGCACCACTCCAGGATCAGACTGTGGAAATGGTACGTGCCGCAGCAGCAAGAGACGGGGAGTACTGCTTGCTCAAGAACGTCATCATCGAGGGCTTCCCTGATCATTGCCACGACCTCGATCACCGCTTGCGTACGTACTGGCCGGTGCGCAGTCTGCTGGCCGTAGACGACGACCTGGTGGTTTACGGGCCGAGGCTTCTTATTCCTCACAGCCTCCGCCGAGAAACACTAGAGCGACTCCATGACAGTCATCAGGGGATGGAGCGCACCAAGCGACGGGCCCGACAAACGGTGTACTGGCCTGGTATGGACAGAGACGTTGAGAACGTCGTTTCTGGATGCTCACTATGCCGTCCACTCCTACCAAGCCAAGCCAACGAACCTCTCTGGCAGGACACGGACACACCCAGCAGGGTGTTTGAGTCAGTTTCTGCAGACTACTTCCACGCAGCAGGCCGTACATACCTCGTGTATGTAGATCGCTTGTCTGGGTGGCCTCACGTGTCTGCATGCTCACGTCCAGCATCGGCTGATCAGCTCGTTCGTGTCCTTCGGGGTGTGTTCGCCGACACGGGCGTGCCTGTTCTCCTGAGGACTGACGGTGGACCGCAGTTCACTTCTTCATCGGTACGGCGCTTCCTGGCTCGATGGGGGGTGGAGCATCGTGTATCTTCACCTCATTATCCACGCTCCAATGGTCACGCCGAGGCAGCGGTCAAGTCCGTGAAGAAGCTGATCCTCACGACCACACAGCAGGGACACCTGGACGAGGATGCGTTCGCTCGCGGGTTGCTGGAACTGCGCAACACTCCGAGGGCGGAAGGGCGATCACCAGCACAAGTCCTCTTCGGTCATCCTATGAGGTCCTGTGTCCCGGCTCATCATCGCTCATACGCTCAGCAGTGGCAGCGCGCTGCTGATGAGTGCGACGCCAAGGCAGAGCGACTGAGGAAGAAAGCGAAACTTCGCCACGACGCGTCCGCCCGTACTCTTCCTCTCCTGCACCTCGGTGGCCACGTCGACGTTCAAGATCACACGACAGGCCTCTGGGATCGCCTGGGTGTCATCGTGGCTGTTGGGCGAAGGAGAGACTACCTCATCAAGATGGGCAGCGGTCGCGTGATGTGGCGTAATAGAAGACACCTACGCCCACACAGACCTCTTGCTCCCCTTCCTGTCGAGCAGCACACCGCTCATGGCGGTGCAGCGCTTCAGCATCAGGGTCACGAGGAACACCACCATCCCGGCAGCCCGGAGCATCAGGGTAACGGGGTACACCGTGGCCGAGAGCAACCAGAGCGTCGAAGCAGCCGACAGCGTAGGGAGCCGAGACGACTGCAGGTGCGGTGGCACCGTAGCACCTACGATTAGTCGTACGTGTTCATTGTACGCTGTGTTTGTTTTGTGTATATGTACCGTGTTTTCTGTACTTCAATCATTGTAACTTTGTTTCATGTGTTACGGTAGCCATAACAAAGATAAGGAATCTTCCTTATGTCTCGGGGGAGGTGTGTGGTTGTTAGCTAGTTGTGTGAACGAGTGAATGAGCGAGACTTGTGTGAGGCATGAATACGTGTATGAGTGAACGAGCTAGGCTTCAGTCATAAGTGTTAAGTTGAAGTGCGCGGCCTGGCGCCGGGAGATCACCTACCTCCAGCCTTCTGTTCACACCTTCTGTGAATAAACACCTGCACTGTTACCTGCGTTTCCTGTGCCCCTGCTGGTCAAGAGTCGAACAGAGGATAGAAGGAGGATTACACCAGACTACATAGGATAAGTAAACAGCAACAAATCTTTAGGTTCTTCCATGGATTCTTAAGAACACCAGCAAACTAAGAGGTAAAGAGATCACATACCGAAGCATAAGGCCAGGAGGAGGAGGAGGAGGAGGAGGAGGAGGAGGAGGAGGAGGAGGAGGAGGAAAGGGAAGAAAAAGAGAGAATGAAAAAGAAGGAGAAAGAAAAGAGAAAGAGAAAGAGGAAGCGGAAGAGGAAAAGCAACAACAACAACAACAACAACAACAACAACAACAACAACGGAAACAAACGCAGAGAATAAAAGAACGAGAGAGAGAGAGAGAGAGAGAGAGAGAGAGAGAGAGAGAGAGAGAGAGAGAGAGAGACGAACGGGGAAACTTATCGGAAGATGTACAAGTTTGCAAGGAAATGGACTCGTAATGATGTGTTACGAATTCCTGTATGAATTGGTGGCTGTGTGTGTGTGTGTGTGTGTGTGTGTGTGTGTGTGTGTGTGTGTGTGTGTGTGTGTGTGTGTGTGTGTGTGTGGTGTGTGTGTGTGTCTGTGTGCGCAAGGGGGATACATTTACTTGCTCGAATAATTTATGAATCTCTCGACGTCACGTGCTAAAATATCCTGACACATTTAGCAAGGAAAAAATAGTTGAAAAATCTCATTCCCTCATACCTTACTTAATTACGTCACACACACACACATACATCCAATACGCGACTACTATCACCACCACTACTACTACCACCACCACCACCACCACTAGTACTAGCACTACCACTACTACTAATGCCTCACCCAAACACGAAAGGCAAGCAGCAATATCCGCCCCTCATATTTCACTAGGTCTGCATTTCATTACGTTCTGTGCTCTTCATTCTCCTTCAGCGGGGACAGGAGGGCGAGGCATCAGAGAGAGAGAGAGAGAGAGAGAGAGAGAGAGAGAGAGAGAGAGAGAGAGAGAGAGAGAGAGAGAGAGAGCTGTGGTCATAGTCGACCTGCACGCTTCCTCTCTGATACGTCTCGCCTTGTTTGGTTTAGCTCAGGATTCTGGGTCATAAATAATCTGAATGATGTCAAGTTTCTAGGTCTCTCTCTCTCTCTCTCTCTCTCTCTCTGCAGTGTAAATCGTCTAACTTCCCGCCTCCCATAACTTCCATTCCGTTGAGTCTGAAGGCCAGTTCGCTCAGGTCAGGAAACGAGGTCAGGTCATGTGTTTGATGACCACCCACTGCTCTTAACCCTATTACCCTCACCCTTGCACCGCCTCACCCCGCTCGCCTCACACTGGCCGCCTCACTCTGCATGCTTCGTTCATCTAGAGGTAGAATGCAGCGGTGAAGCCAAAACGTGTCCCTCTGGTGTGAAAAGGGAATAAGTACAAGTGTGCATCCGTGAGAAGGAAGCGCTTGTGCCGTGGTGAATGGATACCCAGAGGAGAGATGAATGGTGGAGGAGTGGAAGACACAATAGTCAGCTTGTTAATGCTGAGTCATTAGGCATCTTTACATTATTACACATATTTATGGATGGGGACGGTAAGTGACAGCCATGTGTAGGCCTGGTGGCTTCCTGCAGTTTCCCTTATGTGTGGCAGTTCAGATTGATTTCCTCTTTGGTGGAGTGATGTCAGTGATGGCGGACTCACAGTACGGGGTTTACAATCACTTGGTACTGAAGCAGAAAAAAACCGAGGTGATAAAAGCCTCGAGTCAGGCGATTATCAGGACAGATGTGTCACAGATCATCAAGGCCTCACTCACTCACTCAGGATGTTTGAGCCACAGCTCACTTCGTAACATTGTAACATTTACTGAAATACAATGCGTGACTCGCAATCTGTTGTTGTTTTCTGTTAAAAAATAACAGGGAATCCGAGAGTTGGTGACATGCTGGACGCAGGAAATGGCTTCTTTCCTTGGTCTGAGCTCAATTTCAGGCCCAGCCATGCTCGTGAACACTGAGTCGGGTCATCCTGAATGTGGTCCAGTTTCATGTTCAGCAATTCTTGAGCAAGAAGTGTGATTTCATAAAATGTCTGGAAACAAACTGAATTATCATTTGAAGTGTGTGGCTCGCGCCGCAACGCTGCAGGAGGCTCCATCCCACCTGCGGCTCAGCGTGCGCCAGCCCCGCCGAGGCTGCTTGCCGTGGTGCCCTAAGAATTCACTTAGGGCCCTTGATTCACTCTTGGCCTTGATATTTTGCATGTATGGCTGCATCGTATATTCCTGACATCCTTATGTTTGGCCTCAATGGCCTCCTCAGATGCCTGCCCTATTGGAATGTTCAAAGCCTCGATTACACTTGAGCCATGCATCAGCATCTTGTGTACTGAGGCTGGCATATAATACCAGTTGGTCACACAGAGCTGTGCTGTGTCCTCAGCATACTTCCTGTAGGCTTCAGTGTCGATGTCATAACCCGAATTCAAAGCAAACAGAATAACTGACAATCGATGGATAAGTTGTTCGTCCACTTTTGTAATAGCTGAAGCTTTTGAAGGCTCACTAGAGAACCTTCTTGCACTATTTCCATTATTTGTGTTGCCACTACCTTGTGCAGACAAGTCCACATTAATTCCAAGTGTTTCTTTTAGTTCCCTCTGAATTCTTTTCTTTTCTTTACAGTATTTTTTGGCAGCTCTTCCTTTACACAGCATGTTTTTACCTGCACACGGCAGCCAATATGCAAAACACATTCCAGGGTATTTATTAGTCAATGCAAAGGAGATATACCAAATTCTAAATGTTCTGTTGATGTTACTTTCTCTTTTATTACAGTTAAATTATTCATTCCAAAGGGTTTTGTGACAGGTTGACATAAATAACAAGTGGAAGATGCAGTGGTGGCTAGTGCCTGGCATACTTTTCCATCGGCCATGGTCAGAATCAGTTTGTGGTATACAGTATTACCCCTTCCTTCACTTGGTATCAGGTTGTGTATTTCATTTTTAATGAATTCATGTTCAGATGGAATAAGATGTGGAGTTTCCTTGATGAATTGCAATGTAAGGGGGCGGCAATAAACAGATGAGCATGGGGCAGGGTTTTGCCAGACTGTCATCTTGCTTCTTTTCTCAAGTAACTTAAGGTGGCATAGGAAAGTTGCAAACATGTTAGTTTCACTCACATCACTATTTGTATTGTCATATTTCATGGCATAGAGGGAATGATTTCCACTGCCATCAAAACCATATTTACTGAGGAGTTCAAAAGAGAGTGGCATGGTATGTGCTGACTGTGATCTGATTAGGTCAACAACCATTTTCTGAGAAAGCAGTAGACTTGAGGCAGTTTTATCAAGCAAGTTTTGGAGAGGGACTTCTGCTTTAAAATCACAGATGTTAATGCCCGGGGGATAACAAGTCTTTGTAGCTTCTACCACACTTTTGTAGGATGGATAAAGTGTACAGTTTCTTTCCTTATGGATGGTTCTTTAATAATTGTAAGTACTTTTGCTCATGTTTGTATTGAGCATTATGGAAAGTGCCTCGTGTGGAGTCAGAGGAATTTCAGTTTTGTTCACCAATTTCTTTATCATTTTTGTTTACCTAGTCGGGGTACTTAATGCTGCTCCTTACAAATCTTCGCAGCATGACTTTTCCCAGAATTCCTAAGTTTCATCTGAGCTGCAAAGACAAGCTCTTCTGCTGAATATTTCTTCTTACTTCTGTTTTTTCTTGGCTTTGTTTTTTCACTAACAGTTTTGAAGTCTGCAGATGATCGACCTCTCTTTGAATGACCTGCTTCACTGGTGTTTGAGATCTCATGTTGTGTACTGTCCTCAATTTCCTGTAATTTTAATTTCTTTGAGAGCCAAACACTATTATTCTTTTGGAACCTGGCATTGATGTAATTTGCCTTTCTCCATCGTGTCTGGAAGTCATTCTTAAAGGTTGAAATTGCTGCAGGTGTCAGTGTCGGTGTGTGGTGATGCAATATCTCATGTTCTGATATTACATTAGAAATAACTTGTTCAAATGAGTGGCAGTCTCTACGTGATATATACTTGTCTAATAGAACACTTCTAGCAATCCCCGCCATCTGAAATTAAAGAAACAATACATCTATACTGTCTGTGTTTGTGGTAAAGTCATATTAAGCAAGTTACTGCTGAATATGCACGATTTCCTTTTAATTATTAGGGCTAACTATTTTATTCATTTTGTTATATTTGCGTGACGGCTTAACAGTTTCTTCTACTTTTTTTTTCACCAAAATTTGCATTGTATATTATTATAGGCACACTTGGACGTTCTCTATATATTCATAACATAAGTACAGAAATGGTAGGTCTAACCTTGAACTAATGAAGGCTTTATCAGGTTGTTTAAACACTGGGCGGTGTGTGTGGTGCTGTTACACTAGACTGAGAGAACTTGCGCGCGCCCCTCCCTCCCAGCCTCCTAGCGCGAAATTCGAATGCTGTTGTAGATAAACTCTCTTATTCTTAATGGTGGACGTATGTGGAGCCCTTTTCTTTACAGACATGTTTATTTATGTATATTCTTCCAAACTAATTGGATATCGGCATCCGATATGACCCGATCTTACCATACAGGCGTTTCACTAAAAGCCTATCATAAAACCTAATATTAAATACTTTTCCTTATATCTGTATTATCACATTAAAAAAGAATAATAGCCATTTATTTACAGCGATTCCTGTT
Source organism: Scylla paramamosain (assembly GCF_035594125.1). Lineage (NCBI taxonomy): Eukaryota > Metazoa > Arthropoda > Malacostraca > Decapoda > Portunidae > Scylla > Scylla paramamosain. Next base: position 542,426 of record NW_026973678.1, on the reverse strand, counting down.
TGTTACATGTAAAAAAAATAACAAAAATATAATGATTTTCTCTTTTCCTGAACATCATTATATGCTCTGTAAAATCATCATGGAATGGTTTATGCCGGAAATAACCACGGTATTCCGACATGCTACTTCATAACTTTCGCTGGACCAGTGTAAATTAGTAAACTGTAATCTCCTATTTTGGCCAGAAATTTATCATTTGGTCCCACTGTGCACCGGGACAGCGAGGTCACAACCCCTCGGGTTACATCCCGTACTTGCTGCTAGGTGAACAGGGGCTACACACTAAGAGGCTCGCCCATTTGCTTCGCCGTGTGTGTGTGTGTGTGTGTGTGTGTGGGTGGGTGCTAGCGTGCGTACGTCCAAGCTCGCGCGCACGCGCGCGCACCAGCCATTTTTCCAGCTTTCCAGCGCATATTTATACTCAGTGAAAGCCTGGAAAAAGCTTCCCAGTCACCTCGAAAAAGTTTCGAAAATAAACTATGCTGAAATGTAAAGTTACTCGGAAAGATAAGTCTTGGCGGCATGGCGATCCCCGGACTAGTGAACTGAGCACTCACCTGGCACCCAACTCCTAGGTGCTCGTAATTGGCTCGACACCGGGAAAAAAGGATCATGCACCAGCTTTCCTTAATTTGGCCCTGCGTGAAAAAAGGGATCCTGCCGAAGCTCCCCTAAATAAACATAAAAGTCATTATTTTTATCCAATAATAAACAATAATTCCTGCCTACCGCAGCTCCCCACGCCGCCATTGCCCTAAATACTGCCTTCCTCTTCTCGATCCCTTCCTGCCTTCTCCAGCCGGGAATTACCAGTAAAATTCCGGTGATGGTGATGCGTCCCGGCCGTGATGGGTATTTGCCTTAAACCGCATCCAAAGCGCGGTGTTCCTTCCTGCCGCGCCTTGTTTTACGTCCCCCCCCCCTCCTTCGTAATGTATCGCCCTGGAGACGAAATGCTTACACCAGAGAGAGAGAGAGAGAGAGAGAGAGAGAGAGAGAGAGAGAGAGAGAGAGAGAGAGTATATGGCCGCTGTTAGTTTGCTTGGGTCCTCATCTGCGTCCGCCATAACGCGGTGCTGGAAATTCGTGCGCTTCCCTCACACCCCCCTAACACCACCACCACCACCACCTCATGCCATCATGCCATACATAGTCTTCGCTCCGTAAGCGGTCTTGTAGCTCGTTTTCTGTTGCATTCCTTCTCTCTCGGCTGATACTATCTTAGGTCTTTGATGTTTAGGATGCTTCTCTGTTTTTGGAAGTGTATATATATATATATATATATATATATATATATATATATATATATATATATATATATATATATATATATATATATATATATATATATATATATATAAAGCATCCTTGATATCGTGCAGGATTGGTGAGGTGGTTGGATGAGCAACAAATTCTGCCACAGACTCGTCTTATGGGAATATATTTCAGTATAGGGTTTTCGGATTTCGGCACAAGAATATGGTGGAAGGATAAAGTGCCTAGTGTATACTGTGTGTGTGTGTGTGTGTGTGTGTGTGTGTGTGTGTGTGTGTGGACGAGGCAGCAGGTGCAGGCTCTCCGCCAGGAGTGAACACCGAGCCTCGTGCCGCCGCTCGCCGCGCCACCCTCAAGCCGTATTACCGCGACTCTCATCCCGAGCCGCCGTGGCCTCAAAAAAACTCGGTGAAGTGTTGACTGCAATGGCAACACAATGGCGCCACAATACTAGCTCGCCGCTGGGATAAGACAGCACACACCTGCGCCGCCACACACAATACATCCTCAGTCTTGTTACTCAATTGTAGGCGTTATGGTGAACGTGTGTGTGTGTGTGTGTGTGTGTGTGTCAGGCAGTGGTGGCCGCCCGTCATCATGACTGTAACATGATTATGCGCATGTTAAGTTAAGTTTATTTTACGTTCGTGCTACCCGTCAGTGGTATGGTTCCAATATTATTTGTTTTATTTCTCTTAATATACTTCTTATTGTATGCTGAACGAGTTTACACCAACTATGTATGTATTTGTCCGTAAATTGTGTATTTGATATTTGATGTGATAAAAATACTGTATAAGTAGACTACAATGGATTTGTTAAAGAGTATAGTTTATGCGGAGTGGCACACGGTTGTTGTGGAGGCCCGCGCGGCCTGATATAGACACTGACAGACAGGAGAGTGAGACAAGTGGAGACGGTTTGCTAGCTACGGGTCTCCCTCGTAGGACTCGGGAATAAGGTCGCCCCTCCTGTTCTATAGACTGTAAGTGTTATAACCTTTACATGATTATTGTTCAGGGTTATCTTCATAGTAGTTACAATTTGCTTCATGTGCTCAACATTATTTCTGTACCACTTGTTATCAATCATGGGTTATTAGTGCCTATGATTGTGTTTATTAAATTATACTAATCATATGATCAGGGAATGAGATATTGACATGTCTGTGGTTTGTAGGGTTATGAAAGTGAGACGTCAGTGGATTACCTATCAATTATCAAAGCACCAGTGACGTATCCGGCTGTTGGGGATTACACGCCATAGTATTTTCAACACAACTGACGCTGGCAATGTTGTGAGTGTTATGGTTATTGTGTATTTGTGTGATTTTTGTCATGCTATGATTTACAGTGATATGTATGAGGATTTTCTGAGCTTTATAATGATGTGAGTCACACAGGGTATTTATCCATTGTTTGGGAGGTTTATCATATTGTGAACTGCAGAGATATTTTTGTGATTTCTGTACTTATTATACTATGAGGTACATGGGAACTATTCAAGGTCTGATCATGTTATGTAGTGATTATTTTTGTATTTTTAGTGTTTCTACGCTCATATGATTTTACCATGATTTGGTATCGGGCTGATTTATCCTGGACCCACAGGTTGGAACGCTACAATAAATGTTGCAACACATTGCTCGCCTGTGGATTGCCCTAACGCTACATTCCAACAACACCCACAACCATGCCCAAGACGGAGGACCTTGAGCGCCGACGGAGACTACGAGGGACAGCCCGTGGAAAGCTAACTAGGAAGTGTAACCTACTCTCTGAGCAAGTGAAGCAGGGTAAGCCATCTAGCATTATTGAGGATTATTATGAGGAAGTAAAGGACGCTTTTCGGGAACTCGAGAGACGACACGAGGATGTGATGGACGCATTATGTGAGAGTGATCAAGAGGAGGAGGACTTTAATGGAAAACTTAAGAATGAAGAACAGTATATAGTTCAGGCAGAATTGTTGAAGACAGGTGCTTGTGAGACTTTATTACAGCTATGTAAAAAGGAAAAGGAGACAGCCTTAACAGATAGTGCAACTAAGGTTAAGGTGAAGCCAATAGAACCTCCTAAATTTGAAGGTGACATACGCCAATACCAGACATTTCGCAGCAACTATGATAAAATAATGACTGTCAATTATGGGGAAAATGCCTTTGCCTTAAAACAGTGCTTATCAGGTGAAGCGCTAAGTGTAGTACATGGAGTAGATGATGATTACAAGGAAATGTTCCGTCGTCTTGACCAAAGGTATGCTGATCCAGTTAGATTGACAGATACTGTTATCAACCAACTGCAAGAATTAAAGCCAATTGCTGAAGGCAATACTGGTAAATTTGTAGAAACCGTGGAAGTCATAGAAAAGTGCTGGACTGACATGAGTAAAAATAATTTAGAAGTACAGATGTCCACTGTAATTGTGATAAGCTTAATTGAGAAAATACTTCCACCCCAACAAAAAAGAGAGTGGACTAAGATCTACCAAAATCTGTCAAATAAAGTAAATGCTTTTCCTGAGTTGTTAAAGTATTTGAAGGAAGAAAAGAATGTCCTTGATTATATAGACAAAGATGTTCGTAAGAGGTCACATAATTCCAAGGCTACTGTTCATAGTGTAGAGGTAAAAGAGGATGACAGTCAAATTATGAGAACATTGCAAAAGTTGCAACTTCAACAAGCAGAACATCAGGCTAACATGGAAAGTATAATGCAGAAGTTCACTCAAACACTATCTAGTGGGGGTTCACAGGTTGGACGTCATAGACAAAACTACGGAAACCCCAACTTTTGTTGGTATCACAATTCTGATTCGCACACTATCAGTCGCTGTAACACATTTCATAATTTGGAACCCTCAAACAAGATGGAGGTTTTACGGAAGAACCATGTTTGTTTTCACTGTTTGGCAATGGGACACAGTTCTAAGGATTGTCAGGAAAAACGCAGTTGCTACATGAAGTTAGGAAATGGTAATGTTTGTGGTAAGCCACATCATCCGAGACTTCACTATTTGCTTTATCAAAATGATATTAATATTCACACCAACAAGTCAGATGGTTGTACTTTGCTGATGATTGGTCAAGTTAACTGTAAAGATGACTCATTAGTAACTCTTTTTGATCCCGGCAGTACAAGTAGCTTGGTGACTCATCGCAAAGCACGGGACTTAGGATTATGTGGCACACCATATAACATCACTATGACAACAGTTGGAAATGTAAGTGATACTGTATTCACTAAAATGTATAAAATGCCTCTTGTAGATGAGACAGGTAAACAATATTTAATACAATGTGTAGGAATGGATGAAATCACTTCAGAAGTTAATCCAGTCCCTATGGACATAATTCTTTCTCAGTTAGGAGTTTCTCAGTCAATGCATATTTTCCGTCCTCATGGGAGAGTTGATCTTTTGATTGGTGCTGACAGTTGCGACATCATTCCTACAACTGTTAAAACTGTAGGGAAATTGCAACTCATGAAAGGTCCCTTCGGCTATTGTGTCAGAGGATCGCACCCAGAACTCAAAAATGAATATACAGAGCACTATGTGGCTCAAGTAAACCACATGTCCTTAACATCTAACACTTTTGAAATTCAAGGGGAGATCTGTAGAACTTTTAAGGAGGATATAGATAATTTGTTTGCAATGGATCACCTAGGCACAAATTGTAGACCCAAATGTACCAATTGCATTAACTGTAAAGACTGCAATAGAGAGACGCACATAACTGTAAAGGAAGAAGAAGAAATGAAATTGATTCTCAGTGGACTTGAATATCAGGAGAAAGAGAAGACCTGGACTGTACATTACCCTTGGATTAAAGATCCACATCATTTGCCGAATAATTTTGGGGTAGCACTAATGAAACTTAAAGGTACGGAAAAGCGACTGAAGAAGTTGGGCAGTAGGTCAACAGAAAATTACAAGGTACAAATTGATGACATGTTAAAGAGAGGTGTTGCTAGAAAACTAAATAGGGAGGAGTTAAATTGGTACAAAGGTCCAGTGCACTATTTGTCTCATCATGAGGTGTTGAAACAAAGTTCAGCTTCCACCCCTACTCGCATTGTATTTAATGCTTCTGCCTCATATAATGGTCATGTGCTGAATAATTATTGGGCTAAGGGTCCCAATGTAATGAACAGTCTTTTTGGTCTTTTACTTAGATTCAGAGAAGGTTCCATAGCATTTGTTGGAGATATAGCCAAGATGTTTAATAGCATCAGGTTATCTGAATTTGACAGTCACGTACACAGGTTTCTTTGGCGAGACTTTGAGGATCGGGCCCCAGACCACTATGCCCTCACAGCAGTTCCCTTTGGAGACATTTGTAGTCCGGCTATTGCTATACTTGCTATGAGACAAACAGCTGAGAAATGCAAGGAGGAATTCCCTGAAGCAGCCAACGTAATTGTGCAAGATAGTTACATGGATGATATCATACATAGCATGAATGATACAGAGAAGGCTAGTCAGATCATAAAGGATGTTGAGCTTATTCTGAACCGTGGAAACTTTCACATGAAGGAGTGGATCATAAGTGGGAAGACCCAAGTTGGAAATGATGTGGACTTGTCAGGTATACCAGGAGAAAAGGTTCTGGGATTAGTATGGAACCCTGTAGAAGATGAAATAAGTTTCAAGATGAAAATGAAAAGTACGTGTAAACAGACTTGCAGTGTTGAAGTTAAGAGTAATTCCGATGAACCACAAAATCCACTAACTAAAAGAAAGGCTCTTAGTTACATATCAACAATATTTGATCCCATGGGGTTTGTTACACCAGTGACTTTACGTGGTAAACTGTTGATGAGACAAATCATTGAGTACATTGATGAGAATGGACGGAAATTAGACTGGGATGATCCTTTACCTGAGGAATTTATAGGGAAATGGTACAAATTCTGTCATGATATGCATGAATTGGGAACTATTAAATTGCCTAGATGCATTTGTAATGCTGAATTAGTTGAACCAACCCTGATACTGTTTAATGATGCGAGCACCCTAGCATATTCTGCGTGTGCTTATGCACGTTGGCGTGTTGGGAAAGATAAGTATCAATCAAAGCTACTTGCAGCCAAAAGCAGACTCGCACCAATTAAGACACAGACTATTCCCAGACTGGAGTTGTCCAGTGCAGTTCTTAGTGTTCGCCTCCGCAATACAATAATGAACGAAACTAACATCAGATTTGATCATGTTCACCACTTTACTGACTCTGAGATTGTGCTTTCACAAATAACAAAACACAATATTAAGGCTGGAACTTATGTTGCAAATAGAATTGTAGAAATAAAAGAAAGCTCCTTGAGTAATGAATGGCACTGGATCTCGACTGAAGTAAACATAGCTGACCTAATGACCCGTTCAAGTAAATTTGTTGATATGGGTCCAACGTCATGCTGGCAGTGTGGACCCACTTTCTTAGAATTACCATTTTCTCAATGGCCCATGAAGTCAATCTCTCCAACACCAGAGATAAAGTCCATCATTAACACAGCTGAAGTAAACAACTGGCATATTAATGACTGCAATATGTTTGACATAGACAGATTTAATTCATACCGCAAAATTATAGGAGTCACTGCAAGAGTTTTGAATGCCCTTCATGCGCGTTCTTTCAAGGGAATCCTGGCATCACCAACAGTAGATCAACTTAAACAAGCAGAAATATTATGGATCAAAAGAGCCCAGATTTCTTTAACAGACAACTGGGAAAAAAGGTTCAAGCGGTTAGGTCCATTTTGTAAGGATGGAATAATATATGTAGGATCAAGAATTGCTGCATGGCTGAAGAATAATTACAATAATGAAGCTTTCATTCTACTTCCCACTAAACATAGACTCACAGAGGTGTGCATTAAGGATATTCATGATAAAGACCATGGAGGGATTGAATCTACTCTATGTAAACTACAGGCTAAATTTTGGATTCCTCAAGCTAGAAAGTTAATCAAATCAGTTAAATCTCGCTGCGTGACATGCAGACGTTTAGAAAAACAAGTGATTGGACAAAGCATGGGACCAGTACCAGAAGAAAGGTTGAAACCTTCACCTCCCTTTTACCATTCTGCTCTTGATCTATTTGGCCCATTAATGATTAAGGATACAGTCAAAGGAAGATGTAAAAAAAAGGTGTATGGTGTTGTAGTAAATTGTCTCAGCACAAGAGCATCATATGTTGACTTAGTAGAAGGGTATGATACTGACAGTCTCATCACTACTCTTCGTAGGTTTACAGCCATCAGAGGCTTCCCTCACTCAATGTATTCCGACCATGGTTCACAACTCAAATTGGCAAGTAAAGAAGTTTGTTTCTTGACTCAAGACCAGGAAAAATTATCACAATTTAGCCGAGAAGGCGGTATGGAGTGGAAATTTACAAAATCTGCTGATGCTCCATGGGAGAATGGGTGCTCAGAAGCTATGGTAAAATTGGTGAAGAGAGTTATGACCAGAGTAATAGGTGACAGTACATTGACATTTGGTGAATTACAATCAGCAATGTTTGAGATTGCAAATATGTTGAACGAGAGACCAATAGGTATGAAAAATGGTTCAGACTGTACTAAGGGATCTTATCTTTGTCCAAATGATCTAATACTAGGGCGTGCAAGTGTACACACACCAGAAGGTGTATTTGACAGCAGTACAAACACAAGGACTCGCCAAAGGTTCATCAATGCAATTGTAAAATCCTTCTGGAAGAAATGGATGATGCATTATTTTTCAACATTAATTGTACAACAAAAATGGCATTGTGAGAAAAGAAATCTCCGAGTGGGAGATATTGTTTTGGTGCAGGATAGTAATAATTTGAAAGGGCATTGGAAACTTGCTGAAGTGTGTCAAGTTTTACCGAGTTCTGATGGTAAGGTTAGAGATGTACAAATTAGATACAAGTTACAAAGCGGAAATAGCATGTATAAGGGTCATCAAGATATAAAGGTTAACAGATCTGTCCACAAACTTGTGTTGATACTTCCGATCGAAGAACAATAATTTTAATTCTTTTTCTTGGGGTGGGGAGTGTAACATGATTATGCGCATGTTAAGTTAAGTTTATTTTACGTTCGTGCTACCCGTCAGTGGTATGGTTCCAATATTATTTGTTTTATTTCTCTTAATATACTTCTTATTGTATGCTGAACGAGTTTACACCAACTATGTATGTATTTGTCCGTAAATTGTGTATTTGATATTTGATGTGATAAAAATACTGTATAAGTAGACTACAATGGATTTGTTAAAGAGTATAGTTTATGCGGAGTGGCACACGGTTGTTGTGGAGGCCCGCGCGGCCTGATATAGACACTGACAGACAGGAGAGTGAGACAAGTGGAGACGGTTTGCTAGCTACGGGTCTCCCTCGTAGGACTCGGGAATAAGGTCGCCCCTCCTGTTCTATAGACTGTAAGTGTTATAACCTTTACATGATTATTGTTCAGGGTTATCTTCATAGTAGTTACAATTTGCTTCATGTGCTCAACATTATTTCTGTACCACTTGTTATCAATCATGGGTTATTAGTGCCTATGATTGTGTTTATTAAATTATACTAATCATATGATCAGGGAATGAGATATTGACATGTCTGTGGTTTGTAGGGTTATGAAAGTGAGACGTCAGTGGATTACCTATCAATTATCAAAGCACCAGTGACGTATCCGGCTGTTGGGGATTACACGCCATAGTATTTTCAACACAACTGACGCTGGCAATGTTGTGAGTGTTATGGTTATTGTGTATTTGTGTGATTTTTGTCATGCTATGATTTACAGTGATATGTATGAGGATTTTCTGAGCTTTATAATGATGTGAGTCACACAGGGTATTTATCCATTGTTTGGGAGGTTTATCATATTGTGAACTGCAGAGATATTTTTGTGATTTCTGTACTTATTATACTATGAGGTACATGGGAACTATTCAAGGTCTGATCATGTTATGTAGTGATTATTTTTGTATTTTTAGTGTTTCTACGCTCATATGATTTTACCATGATTTGGTATCGGGCTGATTTATCCTGGACCCACAGGTTGGAACGCTACAATAAATGTTGCAACACATTGCTCGCCTGTGGATTGCCCTAACGCTACAATGACCAGCAGGGTTTAATGAGAGTGTATGGCAATATTTCGTGCATGTGTGTAATTGCAAACAAATATTTTGGGCGTCATCGTGTTTAATATGGACGAGGATGTTAGGGACTGATTGGACGACTGCAATCATGAGTGTTGTGCTTCATCTGTGTTTCGTTAACATTATTGTTGTCTGTGAATATGCATGCATGTGAAGCGCTGAAATGCTTGATTTGTAATGAACATGAAAATTAATTAAATCTTACTTCAATTCATTAAATAAGGAAGAACTGAAGAGTTTAGGAAATACTGGTTTATGATTTTTATTCCATGTCAGTTTTTTTATTAACTTTTAATTAGTAATCGAAGCTAATATATTGCTTAATGATTAACTGTTCATGTTATTGATTTTGATTTATTCATCTTCATTGTTTAAAAAAAAATTTACCGTTAAATCAATGAGTGTGCTTGGCGTCACCTTCATTAGGTCATGCACACAACTGCACTTCAATATTTTCAATCCAAGAGTCATTACACACTGGTCTCTCCCGCAACGTGACATTTTCTTTCAGTTAAACACCTGCAGTGCCTGGAATTCGCACTGCTAAATATAGGGCCAGAGAGAGAGAGAGAGAGAGAGAGAGAGAGAGAGAGAGAGAGCGGCTGGTGATCGAACCCCTGGCCCGATACTCAACACACGCGACACCTTGCCAATCGGCGCATAATATTATCACCGTGGCCTGTGTGCTGTGTCATCGACCTTGACTGTTCCGCCGATACACACTGTCTGCGCTGAACGGCTGACATGAATTTAATGTAATTGATGGGAGGAAGTGACAGGCGGGGATGAATTGCCCTGAAGTGTGGCGACAGCTTATCCCTCGCCTTGAACCAGAGTGCTGACCTTGACAAGTGGGTTTAGGAGATAAGGAGCACGGAGGCATGGACGACACATGAACAGATGGAAGGATGGGATTAGATTTGCTGTGGTGGCTTGGAATAGACGGGTAGCGAACTGAGAGGAAGATGGGGTAAAAGTGTTTGTGTTGCATGAAAGACATAAAAACGCAAGGAAAGCTGCAACAAGTATACGTAGCAGTGTTTGTGTAAAATATACTAGCTGTACCCGCCTATCATCCCTGCTCACACTGCTCCTTATTGGTCAGATTCATGGATATTGTTGTTTATGATAATGATGACAGCTGTCCTCTCACTTTGATGAGTTGCAATAAACAACTGCCATTGATGAGCACTGAAAGGTGATCGTTAGTGAAGTTCATAACAGTGAACTAGATAAACACACCCAATACATATACTGTGCCTAGATTCACCTGAGATTTAGCGCCACCTAACCACCTGCTGTAGTTATCTTTTTCCTTCCGGATTTTGTACATAACATTTTTTTACGCGTGAAGGAAGTCGGTCATCAGCGCAGAAGCGAAGTAAAAATAGAATCGTCCTGGCAGAAATTCAATGAATAAGTACATATAAGTGTGTGTGTGTGTGTGCGTGTGTGTGTGTGTGTGTGTGTGTGTGTGTGTGTTCACAGTTATACATTTTACATGCACAATGTATGTAAATATTTGTCGTTTTCACTCGACATCAGCAGAGGCAGCTGTGTGCCGAGTATTGACAGCACCGGCACCACCACCACCACCGCCGCCACCACCACTAACAACCATCACCATGGCCGCCGCCACCACCAACCACCACCACCACCACCACCACCAACAACAACAACAGCAACAGCAATAACAACAACGTCCACCACCACCACCACCACCACCACCACCACCACCAACAGCAGCAGCAGCAGCAGCAAACAGGAATACTGACACGCAACAACAACAATAAAAATAAAATTATACGTAAACAAATCTATAAGTTATCTTGAAAAAAAAAAAAGCATCAACATGGAAAGAATGTGACACTGATAAGTCATATGAGAGAGAGAGAGAGAGAGAGAGAGAGAGAGAGAGAGAGAGAGAGAGAGAGAGAGAGAGAGAGAGAGAGAGAATCTATACATTAATATTTACATTCATGAGAAAATACCCACTCTAAACACACACGCACACACTCACGAGAGGAAACACTCACCCAATGCAAGTAGTTGATGGAGAAGCGGTCGTCACTGGAGTGTGTGTGCAGACTCACCGTCAGGAGCTGGTAGTCCCTCTTCCTGATCCAAGACACCTGCAGAGCACACAGACGGTCATGGTCTTAGCACGTGTGTGTGTGTGTGTGTGTGTGTGTGTGTGTGTGTGTGTCTAGACGAGTGTTATTGTTCGCTTAACGGGCTTGGGTTGATGGCGTGCAGTACATCCACGTCACTGTTGCCTAAGCTATTGTTGTGTATCGTAAGCACATTGTTAAGGCCATTAGAAGATGCTCCAACGCCTTGCAGTTTAAGTTTCTATCCAAGGACTTTACTATTGACCCACTGTGACCTAGTTGTCTTAGATGTATGTATGTAATATGCTGTGGTTTGAAACTGCATATATTTCTGCGTAAATATATGCTAAACAAACACTACGAAAACTCCACTGATAATTGATAGTTCCCTCATAAAAATAAAATAAAATAAAAATATAAATATAATTAATAGATAAATACAAAATAGGTAATTATATATCCTAAGCGAGCACTCCCTCAGGAAGTGCAATAAACTCACAGAAAAGTTCCTCGAGTCACCATGTTTTTTGCCTTATATTCACAAGTGTTAAAGCAGCCCGTGTTTGTGGAGGCCGAGGCTGATGAGACAAGGACTCCTGCACTAATGCCACTCAGAGGATGGATGCGGTGGGCAGCCTCGCCTCCACTCGCCGCCTGCGCCATCACGAGTGACATAACTTGTTTACCTCACCAGTCATCGTATTGGAGGCCATGACATTCCTGGTTTCTCAGTGCTTGCCTCAGAGCAGCGTATTCTTAAAAAATCTGATGAACATTTAGTGTTTTACTTTTAATAGGTTCTAGGAGAAGTTAGAGTTTTTAAGGGTGTGTAGTTTTTAAGGGTGTAGATTCATCTCAGTAGGGAAAAGACGCACGAGAACAAGACTAATTTATGCGTAGCTTTTGAAAATAGTCTTAATAACAAACTCAGACACAAGAAAATTCAATAAATCATCGCTGTATCCCTTAAAAATACTCTTGATTAAAGAACAAAAGCGTTTAAGAATACTGGCGAGAGATCAACACAACCTCAGTCACATCAAGGTACCGACGCTTCCCCACAGGAACTTCAGATCTTAAGGTAACTTGCTGACACACTCCGTCATTTACCAGGCCGCCAGTCGCACTTGAGGTCTTGCATTGAAGAATGACGGACGCTCCCACTTGTGCTGTCACGATGCTTTTGTTTTGAGTCACGAATCTGTCGCCGTCTGCCTTCGCGCGCGCCTGTCCCCCGAGCTCCAACTATTCGTGTTGGTCCATTGCGCTGCGGGAGAAAGAAGGTGTTCCCCCCGTCAGGTTACGTTAAGTGTTTCTAAGTCTTGAGGTCACCGTCCTGGGAAGTGTACAACGTGTTGATAACCACTGAAATAAAGTGATGTGTGTGTGTGTGTGTGTGTGTGTGTGTGTGTGTGTGTGTGTGTGTGTGTTTGTGTGTGTGTGTGTGTATGCGCGCGTGCGTGCGTGCGTGTGTGTGTTGTATTCCTTCGCCTCTGTACTCCACCACTCTCTCTCTCTCTCTCTCTCTCTCTTGTCTGTTTGTCTAGTCTTATCTTCTGCATCATGATGCGTTTCTTTTGTTTGCTCAGCTCACACACACACACACACACACACACACACACCGACATCCCTCATTCTCATAATAACAGAGAAGCAAATTAATGTTCATCTCATCTTCAGGAAACACAATAACAATAACACATTCAGTGACGAAATTCAGAAACACAATCTGACGGATTAGAATTAGGCAGCAATCCCCGATAAATAGTAAAAAAATAAATAAATAAAAAAATCCGCCGCGGCCATGAACATAGATAAACAGGCTTAATTCGTAACAATAGATTAGTGGATTCGCTTTGGAAACCGAATCAACCCGATGAAGCTCCACTCAGCGTGTCTCGCCCTCCTGTTCGGATCCCGGAGTGAGCAGTGACCGGTGGCATAGTGTGTGGGTGTCTGCGGGCGCCTTTGATTAACGACCGCCACTAAATAAAGGAACTACACACGAAAGGGATTGAAACGCTTCGTCCACCCAGAGCACCGACCCTTTAGAGCGAACGGATGATCATGGAACACAGAAAAAAAACGTAACAAAAAGAGAAGCTGTTTATGCTGATGTTATTCTAAGTAGCAGTGAGTGGCACAGAGTGTTAGGGCAAAGGGCGTGTTTTGCCTTCTAAGTCTGTTATGATACACACGAATCTCTCTCTCTCTCTCTCTCTCTCTCTCTCTCTCTCTCTCTCTCTCTCTCTCTCTCTCTCTCTCTCTCTCTCTCTCTCTCTCTCTCAAGTTTTCACCCAGAGTGAAGGTAAACTCAGGTATGCAAGCACGTCGCCTTGCCAGGGAGCCTTCGATTACCCGGTGCATCCGTGCCAGGCTGGAGTGTGGAGTGGGTGGAGAAGGTGGAGAGGCAGGCATTGTGAGGCTGAGAGAGGGCTGGAGGAGTACAGGCAGGGTGAGTGAAGGAGGATGAATTAAGTGAGTGAGAGGAAGATGAGGGGAAAGAACGCAGACAGGAATAAATTTTAACTTTCCTCCTCTCCTATCCTCTCCTTTTTCCATGTACGAGTATATCTTTTACGCTGTCTCACTTTTTCTCAGTGTTCCTTCCGTTTTGTTTCCTGCAATCCTGTGCACCTGTTTACCTTCGTGCCGCTACTTCCTATTCGCAGAATTTCACCCAAAGAAAAGAGGAAATTGAAAGGAAGAAGAATATCCAGACAGAGTCAGCTGACAAAGCACTCTCATTACAATAACAAAGAGGAAGGAGGAGGTGGAGGTGATGGCGGACAGGAATGGAGAGAAGAAGAAGGAAGAGGAGGAGGAGGAGGAAGAAGAGGAGACTGAAGGAAGAGGAGGATTAAAGGTAGAAGGGAGGAAAGGAAGAGGAGGAGGAGGAGGACCACGTGTGCTGAAAGGAAGAGAAGGCTTACGATGACCACAGGAGGAGGAGAAACAGGAGAGAGGAAGGCAAGATGAAGGTAAAGTCTTTGTGAATACGTTTAATCACACACACACCGGAAGCCTCACGCCCTTTCCGCTGCTCTCCTCATAACGACGGAGGCACGACTGGTCGCCTCGTTTGCCGAAGTGCATGTGGTAATCGCTCCCGCGAACACCCGAGCGAGACTGCGACGCCGCGAGACGATCGGAACCCCCCACCTCCTCTCCTGTAGTAGGCGCTGAAGGTACCGCTGCTGCAAGAATGGGGAGGGTATTTCTTCTGGTGTTTCTCCGGGTGTGTTTCCATATTGATCGGCTGTAAATGTGCGGTGCGGCGCGGCGGATTTGTCAGCTGGGTAATTATGGAGGCTGTAATGACTTCACAGGAGGTGTTAAGTGAGCAGCGCCGCCTCATTACCAACACTTTCTTCATCATTATCCTC
>NW_026973678.1:512500-522500 GCF_035594125.1 Scylla paramamosain | reverse complement strand
CCACACACCACCCACTTCGCTCCTCTCCCCCCGCTCCACCTACGCCCTCCAAAACAAGAGGGGAGAAATAAGAGACAATTTTTTTTGTGGTGAATTTACGAGGAAACGGAATTACCTCCCCAGATTTTTTCTCCCCCTCCTTCTCTCCCCCTTAAACGTGACTGCGATGTAAAAATAAAAAAAAAAAAAATAAATAAATAAAAAAACTCGGAAGACAACTTAAAGCTGTCACAGAAGCGGCGAGGGGAAGGTAAAGGGAGAAACCAGCTTTGTGACGGGGAGTGAGGGAGTGAGGGAGATATTTGAGCTGTTAGGTTAGGGTGAAAAATAGAAAGCAGAGGGTAAGGGAGAGGCTGAAGGTGAGGAGGAAGGATAAGAAGACGTAGGAGAAAGAGGAGGAGGAGGAGGAGGAGGAGAGGAGGAGGAGAAGGAGAATGAGAATGAGAATGGAATATGAGGTGTTTATCCTGAAGTAAATAACGTGATGATAAAAAAAAAATGCCTGAGAAAAGTCATTGCAAATTCTTCCATCGAGAAATAATGAATTGATCCAGAAAGGGTTTGCTCTTAAATGATTCAAAGTAAAGAAGGACTTAATGAAATCTATGTTGGCTGATGTGATATTATTATTAAGGTTGCCAGATATAGTACCTCGTCCCTTGTAATATATTTGACCTGAAACTGTTGAAATAAACATGAGAGAGAGAGAGAGAGAGAGAGAGAGAGAGAGAGAGAGAGAGAGAGAGAGAGAGAGAGAGAGAGAGAGAGAGAGAGAGAGAGAGAGAGAGAGAGAGAAAACTAGAATGAGTGAAAAGAATGAAAAAAATGTGAAAGAAAATAGGAAAAAACTGAAAAGAGGAAGAGGAAGAGGAAGGAAAAAGAGAGAAGAGAGAGAGGGAATGAGAGTGAGAGGAGTAATAGAGAGGTGAACAGCGAAAGAAAGGAAATGGAAGAGAAAGAATAAAAGAATAAGAGGGAGGAAAAGAGATAGAAGACTGATAAAGAGACAAGATGGAAGAAAAGGGAGAAAAGAGAGAGAGAAGGAGGAAGAGAAATGGAAAGAGGGAGAAAAATGGAAGGAAATGTGAATGAAAATTGAATCAGAATAGAGGAAAAGAGAGAGAGAGGAGTGAAAGAGAGAGAAGAATGGAAGAAGAGTAAGAGGAAGGGAGAGGAATGGAGGGAAGGAGTGAGGAAGGGTGACCTTAAGTGTTTATTGAGCTGAATCAGGGAGGTCAGGGAGGCTAGAAGGATCAGGCAAAGGGAGAGGTCAGGGGAGGTCATGGGGAGGTCAATAAAAACCATCAGGACGATAAGTAGTAAGTCTCCCCCACTCCCCTCCTTGCCACGTGCCTTTCTGACCCCCCTGTGACACTTGCCATTGACCCTTTCACTCCCTCACCTCTCCCTCACACCCTCCCACACCATAATCGTCTCCCTGTAACGTGTTGATACCTTCCCTAATGGCCTGATACTTATAGGCCTCTTTATTTTATCTGATATTCACTGTTACTGACTGTCCGATTACTTCGATCTTCCCTTCCCAGTCCTTAACACTTTTTTTTTTTTTCCTGACACTCGTAACTGATCCTTTTCGTTCTGTTCCCTTTTATGTTGCTCTGAAAAGCTCCTCATGTTCCCTGATGCAAGAATATCGATGCACACTGATACTTTGAGCTTTCCATATCTCTCTTTAATATTCTCGTTTTTTTTTTTTTTTTTCCTGACACTAATACCTGATTACATTTCATTCACTTCCCTTGTATCATGCTGTTCTTTCGCGTTTCTGCTTGAAGAACAACATATGTATTACTAATATACAAATTGTTATTTTTTTTATGTATATCTATTAAATGTTTTCTCTAGTTTGCGTTTTAAATAATTTGTGTTTGATAAGATTCAATTGTGGTTTCTTTTTTCCTTTCTTTCAGTATTTGCTAAGGTTGAGAATGAGTGTTTTTTATCTGTGCACCAAATTACTACTACTTTTTTTTTTTCAATTACGGCTTATTTCTTTTCTTTCTTTTCAGTATTTGCTAAGTTGAGAATGAGTGTTTTTATCTGAGCACCAAATGACCTACTACTTTTTTAGGCTGCCTCCTCCTCCAACGTGCTCGGGTCTTCTGCGCCTCCCTCAGTCCCACCCAATACAGGCATGTCCTCTTTCACTACATCCATGAAGCTTCTCTTGGGTTTTTTCCTCTCTTTCTTCCTGCCGTGTATTGTCAGATATATGAGTTATATCTAAATTACTTTATTTGACCATCAGAGTTGCATCGTTGTCTGTCACAAATTTTCAGTTCTCAGTCACATTGTTTTTCTAAGTCCACTTCTAATATTTTCACTACAAGCATGGAATTCGGATTTTTTCTTTTTTTTTTTTAGCTTTCCTGTTTCGCGTCTCTCAATGTTTTCGCCACATTTTTTTTTTTTTTTTTCACACAATTCACGAAGCCACACTCCAGGCACTTCTCTTCTACATCCACCTCTGAACATTTCACTGGAGTCACGAAATTGGAAACCCTACTATTTTTTATCCCGTTTCTTCCTTATGGGTGCCAAGTAAAGATTTCACCCAGCGCGTAGTGGAGGTTTTAATTCAAGCAATAATCGTAACAATGCACATTTAAACACTATACTAGAAAGAAGCTGGAAAATATATTGTTTTAATCCGTGTTCTTCCTTCAGCACAGTGATTTTCATTAACGGTCTCCTGTCACAGTGGAAATGTTAATACGAGTAATAGTAACAACAGGTTCTTTAATTGATGCCTTTCCTCCCTTGTCGGTGTTAGTAAATATTCTATGCAGGTGATTTTTGTGAGCTGTTACACATTCCAGCGACAGTTTTAATACGACCAATAACAACAACAATCACTTAATCCTCTCCCTGACTGGTAACACTCCCTTCCCTCTCCCCTTCCCACCACCCATATCTCAGCACGTGGCATCCCTCCCTCCGTCTCCCTTCTCTTCCTTCCTTACTTTCTCTCCTCCGTCCCTCCCTGTAGCGCGTTTTCCCCCTCCCTCTCTCTCCCTCCCTCCCTGATGACGTCACTGCTCGCCTTCCTTTTCCCTAACGCCGTCAATTCCGGGAGGGAGAGAAAGTGAGGGAAGAAAGGGAGGGGAAGAAGGGAAGGACTGCAGCTACGAGGGAGGGAAGGAGGGAGTGACTAGGAGGGAGAAAAGTAATAAGAAAGGGAAAGGAAGGAGGAGAGGAGGAAGAGGATAAGTGGAGGAAAGAAGGAAAGGGAGAATTTTAGAGTAAGGGAGTGTGAGAGTGGAAGAGTGAAGAAGATAGGATGGTGAGGGAAGTGAGGGTGATGATTGTGATGGTGGTGAAGGTGAAGATAGAGAAGGAAGAGGAGTAGGGAAGGAAGAACTGAAAAAAGTGGACAAGGAGAAAAGGAGAAGCAAGAGAAAAGGATAAAGATAAAGAGTGGGTGGAGGAGGAGGAGGACGGGGAGGAGGAGGAGGAGGAGGAGGAGGAGGAGGGATCTACCACAAACAAAGGAGAGAATTAAGGAATGTGACATGAACTGAAGAAACAAAAGAAAAAAAAAAGTGAATGGACAAAAAAAAAAAAATAAAAAAATAAAATAAAAAAAACATGACATTTTCACACACACACACACACACACACACACGGCACACAAAAGTCAGAGCAACAGTCTTATATGGATGATAATGATGATGATGATAATAATGATGATGATGGTGATGATAACAAATGGCATAACTACTAGGAGGAGGAGGAGGAGGAGGAGGAGGAGGACGAGGAGGAGGAGGAAGGGGAGGAGGAGGAGGAGGAAAGCAACGAGAACAAAAGACATACAATAGTAGAAATTTTGAACGTGAAAACCAAGATTACGAAAAAAAAATACGGCAAAGGAGGAGGAGGAGAAGAAGAAGAAGAAGAAGAAGAAGAAGAAGAAGAAGAAGAAAGAGTTAAACTATAAAATAAACAAAAATAAACAATAACACTAACAAAAAAAGACAGGAGAAAATATAGCAAATTAGTACATTAGACGAAAATCACAAAATGGAGAAGGAAAAGAAGAGAGAGAGAGAGAGAGAGAGAGAGAGAGAGAGAGAGAGAGAGAGAGAGAGAGAAATAAAACCAAATGGAAAAACAAAACAAAAACCAGGCGGACAATCTCTCTCTCTCTCTCTCTCTCTCTCTCTCTCTCTCTCTCTCTCTCTCTCTCTCTCTCTCTCTCTCTCTCACACCAGCAGGGGGTCGCAGGGCAATGGGACAGAGTTTACCCCATTAAGCTGAACATTAATGAATAACCTACTTTGCTCTCCTCCCTCCACCCGCCCCAGCCCATCCTGCCCGCCCCTTACCATCCACGAAGCCCCAGCGCCCCTCCAGCCCCGCCGTGGGTGGTAGCGGGACGCGGGGAGGGGCGGGGCGGGGCGTGTTAAAGAGCGGTGTGGTCACTCGTGTTATAATGAAGCTTTGTTAAGTGTTAGTGATCTGTGTGTGTGTGTGTGTGTGTGTGTGTGTGTGTGTCGAGATATCAAGCGTGCACACTCACTCACTCACTCATACACACACACATACACACACACACACACACACACACACACACACACACACACACACACTCATCCTTTCGCAACTACACCAACTACACCAATGCTTTCCTCGTGTAGTTTTGCCTATCAGTAAACAAGGTGTCTATCAATATCATCAGTGCCATCATAACATGTAATTTTCAGAGATTACCAACACCTCAAAAACTACATTAGCTGAATTATTCTTTCTTTTTTCTTTTTTTCTTTTTTTAAGCTTGTCCTTTTTTTTTATTTTTTAGTGAGTGTATATTATCATTTTTTTTTTTTTCATTTTCTCGTTTTTGCGTCTTTCGTCTGTTCCCTTCACGTATATTTAAAAAAAATAGGAAGAGGAGGACGAGATGGAGGAGGAGGAAAGGGAAACTGACGAGGAAGAGGGCGAGAAAAAAATACAAGAGTGGAGGAAATTTTGAACGTGAAAACAGAAAACTACAACAACAACAACAATAACAACAAGACGAAGACGAAAATGATGATGATGATGATGATGATGGTGATGATGATGATGATGATGGTGACAATAAAAAGTAGAGAAAGCGGAGGAGAAAAAGAAGAACGAGAACGAACAGGAACAACAACAAAAACAAGAAGAAAAAGAAAAAAATATATAGGAGGAGCAGGAAGAGGAGGAGGAGGAGGAGAAGGAGGAGCAGGAAGAAGAGGAGGAAGCGGCGGCGGCGGCGGCTATCTGTGTTACCAGATCAGGCTGGCATGACCCGCGGGAGCAACAATCTGCTACACACAGTGAGGACCGCTGGACCGTGACTCTCCCTCCCTCTCACTCCTCTCCCCTCTCCCTCTCCCTCTCTCTTCAGGCCTACGTGGGAGAGAAACTGGTGATAATATATTCAGTGAGTGGTATGAAATCAGCGCTCTCTCTCTCTCTCTCTCTCTCTCTCTCTCTCTCTCTCTCTCTCTCTCTCTCTCTCTCTCTCTCTCTCTCTCTCTCTCTCTCTCTCTCTCTCTCTCTCTCTAATGCATTAAGGGATTCTCGTGAAATATACGTATATGTTATGTTTTCAAGAGTGCTTTTTTCAGGATTGTAGAGAGAGAAACAATGGCTTAAATCTTGATCAAGTTAGATTTACGCTTTCACTCGTCTCCAGTGAGGCGTCTGTTTAAAGAGGGATCTGATAGGTCTTTCATTGCCACAGAGAAGACAAGAAGGGTGACGTAAGCAAAATTCTCAAGGTCAGTAGTCATGATAGGATAAGAAGATTAAGAGGAGATTGATGAGATCATTCTGTGGTACTGGTGATGTATCAAGGCTAAACAAACGAAATTCTCAAGACCAGTAGTCAGGATAGGACAAAAAGATTAAGAAGAGATTGATGAGGTCTTTCTGTGGTACTGGTGACGTAAATAATGGTAACAAACGAAAATTCTCAAGGTGAGTAATCAAGATGGGATAAGAAATAACGGGTTCAAGCTTGTAATAGTTAGAGATGAGAATCCTACTGATCATCTATGTGGCCTTTGAAAACAGTCCTGCTGAGAGGCCAAGGCGCTTCAACATGCAGGCTGCGTGCAACACTCCATCCAAATTATGCTGATATTCTCCAGTACTGTTATTATTATTATTGCAGTTTCTTCTTCTTCTTTTTATTACCTCTTGTGATGTGTTTGAAGTGTGTGTGTGTGTGTGTGTGTGTGTGTGTGTGTGTGTTATCCATCACTATCCACTACCTTAAAACCGTTGATATTCATTCTGTTCCTTTTTTTTTTTTTAATGACAAAGTTTCTTCACCATCATAATTCATTATTTTCGCAATTTAGTTAAAATATTTGTTTTCTTACTTATATGTCATGTGTATCTACTAAAAACAAATATATAACTGTTTACGCATCTACTCGTATATGAACACGTTTTGAGGGCGTAAGGGAAACTGCAAGAAGCCTTCAGGCCTACACGTGGCAGTCCCTCAGTGAAACATCCCTAGCAGTCTCCACCTCTCATCCCTATTCATTAATTTACTTTGTCTTCTTTTGAGGCTCTCTTTCAATTGGACTCTAATGGCCTGACTACCGAGCTTCACCTAGTCACCCACCACACTGCTTGAGAAAAAGTTTATTCACTTATGTTTGTTTATTAATATAGTTATTCATCAGTCTGTTTACTCGAATCACTTACGTTTCATTATTTTTAACCTTGCCTTCTTTTTGTATTTAGTTATTTATTCACTAATTGGCTAATCAATCTATCAAGCTTCCATGTTACTTAATCCTTGTATTAACGCATTTATTCATTTGATTCCCTATTCATTTTTCCATCCAGACTTCTTACCCAGTTATTCTATTTCACTTACTGACTCCTTTTCTATTGATCTATTCACCAATTTACTTTATTCACCTTCTCGTATCTGCATCTGTGTCTTTCATTCACTTGTTGACTCCTCTATCTATCTCTCCACCAGTTTATCCTATTCACTTACTCGTATTATTTTATATTTATCAGTCTCTCTCCCACCGCCCCGCCTCCCGCGCCCTCCCACCCTCGACCTCATCGCACACACCATACACTTAGCGATTTCAAACTCTGTCTATTACTTTCTCAGGCTGTCTGACTCGCAATCTACCTAGCATGTCATTGTACCTCTCTCTCTCTCTCTCTCTCTCTCTCTCTCTCTCTCTCTCTCTCTCTCTCTCTCTCTCTCTCTCTCTCTCTCTCTCTCTCTCTCTCTCTCTCTCTCTCTACCCACCCATGACTCTCTCTCTCCCTTCGCTTCTCCTTCCCACCAGTAATTCTCTCCCTCCCACCATAACTCTCTCTCTCCCTCTCTCTCTTCCTCTCCCTCGCTCCCTTCACAGTCTCCCCTCTCCCTCCTCTCCCTAGGTCAGATACATCACAATAATTGCCCTTGCCTCACAGTTTCTCCTTTTAAGAACATTTTACAAAATAATAAAAGGATGTACGAGGCCTCTTTTTCCTCCTCCTCCTCCTCCTCCTCCTCTTCTTCAGTTAAAAGAGAGTAGCCGGGCTTGAAATATCGCCGCTTTGTGTTTGACTAGCCAGTGTTTCACTCCACGTGCGCCTCGCTCCAAGACGCTGCCACACTAAGCCTTGAACAGCCGCCGGAGACTCAGGCGCGGCTAGGCAGGGCGTAAACACAGATTAAATCAGGCTTGTGGACTTTGCATGTAACACTCCTTAGCCCCCCGACGCTGCGCTGCGAGGGTTACTGGGCTTATTACGTGTTATTAAGGGTGTCTAGAAGAATGATTTGGGGTTATGTCGTTATGATAAAGGGTTTGGTGTAAAAAAGATGGGTATACTAGACGATAAAGGGCTTAGATGTTGGATTAAATCAGGGTTATGTACCTTGAACGCTACGAGAGTCAGTGTGCTCGTCTGGGCTTATTAGGAGAGTGATTTGAGCTTGTGTGGTTATGATAAAGGGTGTGGTGAGGGGAAAAAAAAATGTACAAAAGGAAAAAAATAGGATTGTGTTGGGTTACATCAGGCTTGTGGTCTTTGCATGCAACTCTCCTTAGCCCTGTGACGCTAGCTTTGAGGGTTATTGGGCTTGCTTTGGCTTATCTGGGCTTATCAGGCTTGTTAGAGCTTGTTTGGGTTTCTTAAGGTGGTTCAATAGTGATCTGAGCTTATCTAAACTAGTCAGGTCTCCTTAGGGCGGTCTGCTAGTGATCTGAGCTTGTGTGTGTGTGTGTGTGTGTGTGTGTGTGTGTTAAAGGAGAGAATTTTTCCTGGAATGTTCTGAAATAGACTGAAGGAAAAGAGGAAGAAGTTAATGAATAAAAGTTTTCCTTAAATAGCCTGAAGGAAGAGAGGGAGGGAGGAGAGAGAAGTTAATCAAGAGAAGCTTTGATGGAATGGCCTTGAATAGACTGAAAGAAGGAAGGGTGGACAGGTCGTGGTAGTGGTGGTGGTGGTGGTGGTGGTGGTGGTGGTTGCAGCGGCGATGGTGGTTGTGGTTGTGTATATGGGAGAAGAGAAGCAGTTTACGTGATGTAAAGAGAAGAAGAATGATGTTTGGGTTTAATGGACGCAATGAATCAAAGAAAATATTATAGAGAATTGGAAAATATATTATATGAGTGAATGTTTTCCCAGTAGTTTATGATGGAATTGTGAGGAAAATCAAAGAGTATTTTATTATTATAGAAAAAATACGAAGAATTATGTGAAATCACACACACACACACACACAGAAAGAGAGAGAGAGAGAGAGAGAGAGAGAGAGAGAGAGAACCACAGACAGACAGACAGACAGAGGCAGACATACAAACAAACACAGAAAAAAAAAACAGTCAATGAACTTACCCCAAGAAAATAATAAAATTAAAGAAAATTAACAAAAAATTTCATTACAAGTAAAAAAATAGAATAAAATTTTCCTTCAAGCAAAAAAAATAAGATAAGATAAAATAAAAAAAATAAATCAACAATAAATTTGAATGAAATAGCACAAAGTTTCCCTACAGCTACACACATACATACATACATACATACATACATACATACATACATACACACATACACAATACCCAGTTTACTTACACACAGCAGTAGTTTACGTACATGCCTGAACTTATGTACACAAATAGGCTAGGTCAATAGGCCTAATGGAGCCTACATGAGGATGGATAAGGCGCCCGTACACACACAAACACACACACACACACACACGAAGGGTTAGGGGAAGATGATAATAGGGAGAAGGAAGGAGATGGAAGGGGAAACAGGGAGACAGGGAAACTGGATAAAGGGAAGAATGGAAAGTGGAAATAAAGTAACAAGGAATAGGGAAACAAAATTGAACAAGGGGAGAGGAAAAAAAAAAAAGAAAAAAATGGAGATAAAACAAGAAAGGAAAGAAAGAAAACAAAGGGAAGCGAAAACAGGGAAGAGGAGGAAAAGAAGAACGGAAACTAAAAATAAAGTAAGGAAGAATAAACAACTTAAATTATATAAACCGAGAACATAGAAAAAAAAATAAAACAATAGGAAAAAAAATACAAGGAGTGGGGAAAAAAAAAAAAACATGAGAGAAAAGTAACTAAGGAAACAGAACGTGACAAAAGAGAGGAAACACTACAAAATAATAAATCAAATAGTGGAAACAATATAATGAAGAAAAGCGAAGAAGAAAAATAAGGAAAAGAAGAACAAAGACAACAAGAAAAAAATGGTAAACAGCGAATATCTTACCAGCATTATTTATTTTTTTGAAGTGCAAGAAAATTGAATAATAAGTAAAAGTAACAGAGGAAAAAACAACAACATGAAGAGGAAAGAGATCGAGGGAAAAAAGAAAAACATTGAATCACTTATCATTATGCATTTGATTTTATGTATATATTTTTTAAGAGTTATAAACAGAAGAGGCAGAAAAACACATCACTGAGAACTCTTGCCTGTAAAATCCACAACAATGACTTCTGTAATAAACACTATAACT
>NW_026973678.1:502500-507500 GCF_035594125.1 Scylla paramamosain | reverse complement strand
GAGGAAAAAACTAAGGTGGTGTTCTCAGTGGGTGGTGCGTGACATCCCTCACTCAGGCAGCCAGGAACACTGAGACACCAGGGATTCCACACCTTACCTTCCCTTGTCTCCTCGCTTGTTAACCCGAGGGATAAGTATTAACAGTATTCTCATAACAATAAACCATGCTCAAGAGTGTTTCTCCTCTTCATAATGTTGAAATATTTTTAGCCTGTCACTAAGAGCCGTAAAAAAAAAAAAAAATATATATATATATATATATATATATATATATATATATATATATATATATATATATATATATATATATATATATATATATATATATATAAATACGAATGACTTCAACTAGAGTCTTTTAAGTGTAGTGGAGGTGCGGCGCAGAAATGTTTGAGAGTACAGGCCTTAGTGCTCATCGTCTCACACTTGGTGACTGATTCCTGCTCAGCTTCACCACGTCCCTGGCATCACGACCCTTGCAACACGCCTCCTCCTTCACCTTTCCCTCTTCCTGCCCCCTCCTCCCTTCTCACTCCTGTCACCCCCTTCAAGATACATCCGAGATACAGCAGTACATGTAACAGTGATTTATGCAGACGTCTGAAGCACTGAAACACTGAAACATTGAAGAAGCAAGTTGAAAGATCGGGTGAAATAATGAAAAGGAAAGAGTTAACGAGTGATTGAGGTGGTTAGCCTGCTCTGCGCGACTCGGTGTGAGCAGACGTCGTCACTGAACAGCTGAGCGGGGAGGCAGGGAGGCAGGGAGGAAGCAAGATGGAGTATGTTGTTTTAAAATATAGGTAGCAAGTTATTGTTATTTTGTTTATTTATAGAAATGAAAATGAGTGGATGTGACGATGAAAGACCAAGAAATAGAAGGAGAACAACGCAGAGGAGGAGGAGACAAGAGAAAGATGACAATAATTCAGTAGGAAAACTTCAACTGGAGCTGTTCCCACCGGCCGCCACTACTTGCCTGGCTGGAAGTACACGGTTACTTCACCTCACCTCACCACACTCACCTCAGTCAGCCTGCCAGCACCTCACTCGTGTCCTCGCCTTCACGCCGCCACTAAAGTCACTTCCCACACGCAGCACAGACCAGTACTTTCCCTGCAACACTCGCTCTTCCTCTTCCTGACACTCTGCACCCTCCACTCCCTTCCTCTCCCCTCCCTCCACCAGCGCTCCCTCCCTCCACCAGTTTTCTAGTTCCGTGTTATATTTCAGTGAATAAACGAGTGACATCAGTTGTAAATATTTCACCCACACTTACCAAACAAATAAAAGATTTAGACCTCCACTGAAATGTTCATGATTACACAGAGATTACCCAACTTTGCGTGACAGGCAGGCGTGACGTGTCCAAGGGAGGGGAGGAGTGAAGGGAGGGTCAGCGGAGGAATACAGGTTGGGAGGAACGAAGGGGAAGCAGATGGAAGAGATCCACTCACAGGATTCTGCGTTGTCGATTTGTGTGTGGAAGTATCGTGGGTTTGCCTGCCTCCATTGTTGCTCGTCTGCTGAAGTAAGTAAGTGACACACAGAGAGAGAGAGAGAGAGAGAGAGAGAGCACGGCTGCAACACACCACCAGTGACACCATCACCACCACCATTACTATTACCACCAACACCATTCCTTCTTCACAGATATCCACACCACCACCATCACCACCACGGCCACCCACATCATTACCGCCACCATCGCCATGACTATCATCACTATCACCACCACTACTGTTCTTCCCTCCTAGCCCACTATCACCGCCATCACCACCATCACCACCACTATCACCGCCATCACCACCCAATTAAGGAACACAAGGCGATGCACCAGATATTAATGAAAGCGCGCCATTATAACCTGCCATTAATTGCTGCCTCCTCTAATGACCCATCAGCGCCATTACCTCCTCCTCCTCCTCCTTCTCCCCCTTGTTTTTCTCTATCTTCTTTCTCTCCACCTCTTATTCTTCTCTTTATCTATCTTCCACCTCCACCATCACCATTTCCACCATTAGCAACACCTCCGCCTCCCCTCCTCTTCCTCCTCCTCCTCCCCGCTGCATCAATTAGCCACCTAATCACCACCACCCCGCCATTGGCTCCTCCCTAACAGGATAATTGGCGGCCGCTGATTGGTTGAGGGAGTTAGGCAGTTAGCGGAGCATTATCTTAACCTCTGGGTAAAGGGAGGAGGAGAAAAGATGTTTATGAAGAATGTTTAGGTGTAAGAATGATGATGAGGAAGAAGAGGAAAAGGAGGAGGGAGAACAGGAGGAGGAGGGGGAGATAAAGACAAGGTGTTTATGAGGGCTTGGAATGAAAAGAACGAAGTTGAACGGTGAGGAGGAGGAGGAGGAGGAGAGGAAGTAGAAGGAAGAAGAGGAGAAGAAAGAAGGTGTATCAGTGAAGGATTCCAAGGTGTACTGGAGGAGGAGGAGGAAGAGTAAGAGTAAGAATGAACGATAAGAGGAGAGAAGGAGGGAAGGGTATTATTGAAGGAGGAGAAGGAAGAGGAATAGAGATGAATATAGAGTAGGAAGAGGAAGAGGAATAAGGATAAACATGGAGAAGAAATGAAAATGAAAGAGAGAAGAGGAGGAGGAGGAGGGAGGAAGGAGGGATGATATTAATAAAGGGAGAAGAGAAAGAGAGGAATTAAGGTTGAACAGTAAGAGACGCGAAGGAGGAGGAGGAGAAAGGAGTAAGGATATTAGTAAAAGAAGAGGAGGAAGAGGATTACGGATGAAGGAAAGAGGAAGAAGGAAATAGGGAGAAGGAAGGGAAAAGGATGAACACTGAGAAGAAGGGAGAAGGAAATAGGGGAGAGAGAGACGGCGATTCTATGGGCAATATAATCCTATAGCGATATGTTAGGACACGACCCCCACTGAGGGACAGAACTACCTCCCTCCCTCTCTCTCTCTCTCTCTCTCTCTCTCTCTCCGCTACTGCGCTGTTCAGTGTCAGTTCTTAGTGTTCTTTGTTTTATGTGATTTTTGCTGCTTAGAAGAATGTAATGGTTTAATTTCTGGCAGATTTGTTATATCGTATGAGGTGACAGATGGATTTACTGTAATGATAATGTCCGGGTTCTGTCTCTCGCTCATTTTCTGTCCTCCTGTCTTTCTGTATTTTCATCACTTCCGCTTTTTATCTTCTACAGTGTTTCAGTATCCTTATTTTCGCTGTTTCCTATGTCCTTTTAGTATTTCGATCACTTTCTCTTCTTGTCTCCTATCTTTTGTATTTCCATCTATTTCTGTCTATTTTTTCCACTGCCTTCATTACCTCCACTTTCTATCCATCAATATTTTCATCGCCTCTTCTCCTCCTACGATGTACTTTAATGTATTACTATATATTTAAGTATAGCTTAAGATACGCTATCTTGATTTACCCCGCTTTAAACTTGTATAATCATAACTTAAGTGCATCAAACTTTCTCAGTAAATTGTTAAATTCCTAAATTGGCAATGACACAGAAGCCCGGAGGCGTGTTCCTGATGACTTGTTCAGTAATGTGGTGGTTTCCCGTGCTCGGCTTTCAGGTTCCAATCTTTGCCACGGTGCCTGTCTCTCTGTGCTCAGGTTTATTGGAGCTCTCAGGTGAGTTGCTCGGTGTTTCAGTGTATTGAATCTTAAGGTGATGCAATACAAGGGTGGTGGGTGAGGCAAGAAGAACATTTTAGATGATAGATGTAACAGTAACTTGCTTCTTAGGGTGCTACGAGAAATATGTAATAAACAGGATAACTTGACGAGATGTTGGAGAGAAAGAACGAAAAGGATGATAGATGTACTGAATACTGAATGAACCGATGAGGGTGATGGCTGTAACAAGAAGTATATTTCAGATAATAGATACAATAGTAACTTGCTTCTTAGGTTACTACGAGAAATATGTAATGAATAGGATAACTTGACGAGATAGTGGAGGGAAAGGATGAAAAGGATTACAGAGGCAGTGAATACTGAATGAAGCAATGAGGGCGATGGCTGTAACGAGAAGTACATATTATCAGATAACAGATATAATAATACCTTCAATGTGAGGGTACGTAAAGGATGTGTGCTATTAATGTGATAACTACACGAAGACTAAAGAGAAGTATTGTGGATGCACTGAAGGAACACCAGATGAAGGTTGTAACAAGCATATTTCTGTCAATTGATCAAATAATAGCTTAAGTGTGAAGAGTTTGTGGAAGATAAGTAGTATTGTCTTGCTAACCTGACCAGCTGTTGACGTTATGAAGCAGGAATTCCCTTTGATCACGAGAAAAACTGTTCATTTTTCAATCTGTTGTTGCTATTAATACTGCTTCGTTCTTCCTGCAGTAATAGTTACTTTAGGTGTAGTGGTGATGACTCATACTGATCATAATAGTAAATGCTGAAGCAACAGTAGTAATAGTAGTAGTAGTAGTAGTAGTAGTAGTAGTAGCAGCAGGTTGTTGTTGTTGTTGTTGTTGTAATAATAGTAGTAGCAGTAATAGTATTAGTAGTAGTAGTAGTAGTAGTAGTAGTAGTAGTAGTAATATAATTGCATCAAGTATACAGATCTATTGAGCAGAAAAGTTGTATTACAAAGGATTACACACGCGCGCGAATAAATACAGGGTGTCCCTTGAGTTACATACTTCGGGATCTGATAGTTCAAGTAATTCCAAGTCGAAAATATTTTATACACAAATGGTGTGTTTTGCTTTATTTTGCAAGAAATTGACGTGTAAGTTGTGTGTGGCGGGAACCGCTCGCCTGGGTGGGTCTCCGCCGCCTCCTTCCCTCCCTGGCTCTCTGCGTAACGAGTGGCGCCGCGCAGCATCAAGTGATCATTTTTGTGTACAGTCTATGCAGTCAAAGCCTTACAGGAAACACTAAATGATAAATTATTTTTTTTGTATGAGTCAATGAAGAAAATGTACATGTAATACAGCAGTGTAGTGGTTAAGTGCTACATTTTAAACATACGTGGCAACTCAACAGGTTCA